>NW_027141647.1:95000-97500 GCF_036365525.1 Heterodontus francisci | reverse complement strand
ACACACACACACCACAGCCCAGACACTGAGATTTATATATATGCACACACACACACACACACACCACAGTCCAGACAATGAGACTTATATATATGCGCACAGACACACACACACACACACACACACCACATCACAGACACTGAGACTAATATATATGCACACACACACACACACGCACACATCACAGCCCAGACACTGAGACTAATATATATGCACACACACACACACACACACACACCACAGCCCAGACACTGAGACTAATTTATATGCACACACACACACACACGCACACACCACAGCCCAGACACTGAGACTAATATATATGCACACACACACACACACACACACACACACATAAACCACAGCCCAGACACTGAGACTAATAAATATGCACACACACACACACCACAGCCCAGTCACTGAGACCAATATATATGCACACACACACACACACACACACACACACACATACACCACAGCCCAGACACTGAGACTATTAAATATGCACACAAACACACAAACACACACACACACACACATCACAGCCCATACACTGAGACTTATATATTTCCACACGCACGCACACACCACAGCCAAGACACTGAGACTTGTATATATGCACACACACACACACCGCAGCCCAGACACTGAGACTAATATATATGCACACACACACACACACACACACACACACCGCAGCCCAGACACTGAGACTAATATATATACACACACACACACACACACACATCACAGCCCAGACACAGAGACTTATATATTTCCACACACACACACACACACACACACAAACACACACACACACACACCACAGCCCAGACACTGAGACTAATATATATGCACACACACACACACACACACACACACACACCACAGCCCAGACACTGAGAATTATATATATGCACACACACACACACAGAGACGCACACGCACCACAGCCCAGACACTGAGAATTATATATATGCACACACACACACACACACCACAGACACTGAGACTAATATATATGCACACACACACGCACACACACACACCGCAGACCAGACACTGAGACTAATATATACGCACACACACACACACACGCTCAGATACCACAGCCCAGACACTGAGAATTATATATGTGCAGACACACACACACACACACACACACACACACACACCACAGCCCAGACACTGAGACTTCTATATATGCACACACAACACACACACGCACCACAGCCCAGACACTGAGACTTATATATATGCACACACACACACACACAAACACACCACAGCCCAGACACTGAGACTTCTATATATGCACACACACACACACACACGCACCACAGCCCAGACACTGAGACTAATATATATGCACACACACACACGCACACACACCGCAGCCCAGACACTGAGAATTACATATATGCACACACACACACACCACAGCCCAGACACTGAGATTTATATATATGCACACACACACGCACACACGCCACAGCCCAGACACTGAGAATTATGTATGTGCACACACACACACACACACCACAGCCCAGACAATGAGACTTATATATATGCGCACAGACACACACACACACACACACACACACACACACCACAGCCCAGACACTGAGACTAATATATATGCGCACACACACACACACACGCACACATCACAGCCCAGACACTGAGACTAATATATATGCACACACACACACACACACACACACACCACAGCCCAGACACTGAGACTAATATATATGCACACACACACACACACACACACACACACATAAACCACAGCCCAGACACTGAGACTAATAAATATGCACACACACACACACCACAGCCCAGTCACTGAGACCAATATATATGCACACACACACACACACACATACACCACAGCCCAGACACTGAGACTAATAAATATGCACACACACACACACACACACACACACACACACACACACATACACCACAGCCCAGACACTGAGACTTATATATATGCACACACACACACAAACACACACACACACACACACATCACAGCCCAGACACTGAGACTTATATATATGCACACACACACACACACACACACACATACACACCACAGCCAAGACACTGAGACTTATATATATGCACACACACACACACACACACACACACACACACACACACACACACTCCACAGCCCAGACACAGACTCTAATATATATGCACACACACACACACACACACAAACACACACACACAAACACACACACACACCACAGCACAGACACTGATTCCTATATATATGCACACACTCATACACACACACAGCGTCACACACACCCACACACACACAAAAACACACACACACACAAACACACACCACAGCCCAGACACTGACTCTAATATATTTGCACATACACACACACACAAACACACACACACACACACACACACACACACACCACAGCCCAGACACTGATTCCTATATATATGCACACACACACACACATAC
>NW_027141647.1:0-37500 GCF_036365525.1 Heterodontus francisci | reverse complement strand
CACACACACACACACCACAGAACAGACACTGAGAATTATATGTATGCTCACACACACACACACACACACACACACACACACCACAGCCCAGACACTGAGACTTATATATATGCACACATACACACACACACACCACAGAACAGACACTGAGACATATATATGCGCACACACACACACACACACCTCTGAACAGACCCTGAGACTTATATATATGCACACACACACATCACACACACACACACCACAGCACAGACCCTGAGACTTATATATATGCACACACACATCACACACACACACATCACAGCCCAGACACTGAGACTTATATATATATATATACACAGACACTCCAGAACCCAGGCACTGAGATATATATGTATATATATTTATATATATTTACACACACACACTCTGTCTCTCTCTCGCTCACATTCTCTCTCACACACACACACACTTGCTGAATCACATTATCTCAGATACGCGCACACCCTCTCTCTCTCTAATTTCTCTGTTTATTTCTGACACTCACACACATACACAGATCTGGTAACATTGCTGCAGTCTGATGTCTAATTTCTCTGTTTATTTCTGACACTCACACACATACACAGATCTGGTAACATTGCTGCCGTCTGATGTCTAATTTCTCTGTTTATTTCTGACACTCACACACATACACAGATCTGGTAACATTGCTGCCATCTGATGTCTAATTTCTCTGTTTATTTCTGACACTCACACACATACATTGATCTGTTAACTTTGCTCCAGTCTGATGTCTAATTTCTCTGTTTATTTCTGACACTCACACACATACATTGATCTGTTAACTTTGCTCCAGTCTGATGTCTAATTTCTCTGTTTATTTCTGACACTCACACACATACACTGATCTGGTAACTTTGCTCCAGTCTGATGTCTAATTTCTCTGTTTATTTCTGACACTCTCACACATACACAGATCTGGTAACTTTGCTCCAGTCTGATGTCTAATTTCTCTGTTTATTTCTGACACTCACACACATACACAGATCTGGTAACATTGCTCCAGTCTGATGTCTAATTTCTCTGTTTATTTCCCTTCCTCACAGTTAACTTGCTGACGATTGGGATCCTGTCTCGGGGAAAGTGCGGTCTCTCCAAATGTGTCACTCGGTACCTGGTGGCCATGTCAGCGGCGGATCTACTGGTCATTATCCTGGACCTGATATTCAGACACATTCCCATTGTTTATCGGGAACAGTTTCAGTTCCTGTATTACATCCCCGTGTGTAATATCCACGCCGTCCTGCTTTACACAGTCACAGACTGTTCTGTCTGGTTCACCGTCACTTTCACCTTTGATCGATTTGTGGCCATTTGTTGTCAGAATCTGAAAAGTAAATATTGCAGTGAGAAAACATGTGCTGTGGTTGTGGGAACAGTGAGTTTGCTGAGCTGTTCAAAGAACATCTTCTGGTATTTTATGTTAACGGGTCGGTATTGGCTGGTGAACGATCCCTGGTTTTGTGATGTAACAATGGGTGTTCGGGAATCTCGTGTCTGGGGAACAATCGAGTTCCTCCACAACATTCTAACCCCGGCCGTCCCATTTGTGCTGATTCTGCTGCTCAACGCTCTCACCGTCAGACACATTTTAGTGAGCAGCAGAGGACGCAGGAGACTCCGGGCTCACAGCAGTGGACAGAGTCACAGAGACCCCGAGATGGAGAGTCGAAGGAAATCTATCATTTTACTGTTAGTTATCTCTGGTAATTTCATGCTGTTGTGGGCCCTGTTAATGGTGTTTTCTATATGGAGGAGGATGTACTGGATGGGTTATGAGTCTGTTTATCTCCCGGTGTTTCTGCAGGAATTGTCCTTCATGCTCCAGCTCCTGAGCTGCTCCACAAACACTGTGATTTACGCCGTGACCCAGACTCAGTTCAGAGAGCAGGTGAAGAATGTGCTGAAATATCCCTTTAATACAATTGTTAAATTAATTCAATAATCAGAGGAGGGGGAGGGGCCTGTCACCATGGAGACAGAGCGGGGGAGGGGACTGTCACCATGGAGACAGAGCGGGGGAGGGGACTGTCACCATGGAGACAGAGCGGGGGAGGGGCCTGTCACCATGGAGAAAGAGCGGGGGAGGGGCCTGTCACCATGGAGACAGAGCGGGGGAGGGGCCTCTCACCATGGAGACAGAGCGGGGGAGGGGCCTGTCACCATGGAGACAGAGCGGGGGGAGGAGACTGTCACCATGGAGACAGAGCGGGGGAGGGGCCTGTCGCCATGGAGACAGAGCGGGGGAGGGAACTGTCACCATGGAGACAGAGCGGGGGAGGGGCCTGTCGCCATGGAGACAGAGCGGGGGAGGGAACTGTCACCATGGAGACAGAGCGGGGGAGGGGACTGTCACCATGGAGACAGAGCGGGGGAGGGGACTGTCACCATGGAGACAGAGCGGGGGAGGGGACTGTCACCATGGAGACAGAGCGGGGGAGGGGACTGTCACCATGGAGACAGAGCGGGGGAGGGGCCTCTCACCATGGAGACAGAGCGGGGGAGGGGACTGTCACCATGGAGACAGAGCGGGGGAGGGGCCTGTCACCATGGAGACAGAGCGGGGGAGGGAACTGTCACCATGGAGACAGAGCGGGGGAGGGGACTGTCACCATGGAGACAGAGCGGGGGAGGGGACTGTCAACATGGAGACAGAGCGGGGGAGGGGACTGTCACCATGGAGACAGAGCGGGGGAGGGGCCTGTCACCATGGAGACAGAGCGGGGGAGGGGCCTCTCACCATGGAGACAGAGCGGGGGAGGGGACTGTCACCATGGAGACAGAGCGGGGGAGGGGCCCGTCACCATGGAGACAGAGCGGGGGAGGGGACAGTCACCATGGAGACAGAGCGAGGGCGGGGTCTGTTACCAAGGTGACGGCGAGTGGGGGCGGGGTCTGTTTCCAGGGTGACGGGAGTGGGGGCGGGGTCTGTTACCAAGGTGACGGCGAGTGGGGGCGGGGTCTGTTTCCAGAGTGACGGGAATGTGGGCGGGGTCTGTTTCCAGGGTGACGGGAGTGGGGGCGGGGTCTGTTACCAAGGTGACGGCGAGTGGGGGCGGGGTCTGTTACCAAGGTGACGGGAGTGGGGGCGGGGTATGTTTCTACGGTGACGGGAGTGGGGGCGGAGTCTGTTACCAAAGTGATGGCGAGTGGGGGCGGGGTCTGTTACCAAGGTGATGGAGTGGGGGCGGGGTCTGTTACCAAGGTGACAGGAGTGGGGGCGGGGTCTGTAACCAAGGTGACGGGAGTGGGGGCGGGGTCTGTTTCCAGGGTGACGGGAGTGGGGACGGGGTCTGTTTCCAGGGTGACGGGAATGTGGGTGGGGTCTGTTTCCAGGGTGACGGGAGTGGGGGCGGGGTCTGTTACCAAGGTGACGGGAGTGGGGGCGGGGTCTGTTACCAAGGTGACGTGAGTGGGGGCGTGGTCTGTTACCTAGGTGACGGAGTGGGGGCGGGGTCTGTTACCAGGGTGACGGAGTGGGGGCGGGGTCTGTTACCAAGGTGTCGGGAGTGGGGGCGGGGTCTGTAACCAAGGTGACGGGAGTGGGGGCGGGGTCTGTTTCCAGGGTGACGGGAGTGGGGGCGGGGTCTGTTTCCAGGGTGACGGGAGTGTGGGCGGGGTCTGTTTCCAGGGTGACGGGAGTGGGGGCGGGGTCTGTTACCAAGGTGACGGGTGTGGGGGCGGGGTCTGTTTCCAGGGTGACGGGAGTGGGGGCGGGGTCTGTTTCCAGGGTGACGGGAGTGGGGGCGGGGTCTGTTTCCAGGGTGACGGGAGTGGGGGCGTGGTCTGTTTCCAGAGTGACGGGTGTGGGGGCGGGGTCTGTTTCCAGGGTGACGGGAGTGGGGGCGGGGTCTGTTTCCAGGGTGACGGGAGTGGGGGCGGGGTCTGTTTCCAGAGTGACGGGAGTGGGGGCGGGGTCTGTTCCCAGGGTGACGGGGAGTGGGGGCGGGGTCTGTTTCCAGGGAGACGGGAGTGGGGGCGGGGTCTGTTTCCAGGGTGACGGGAGTGGGGGCGGGGTCTGTTTCCAGGGTGACGGGAGTGGGGGCGGGGTCTGTTTCCAGGGTGACGGGGAGTGGGGGCGGGGTCTGTTTCCAGGGAGACGGGAGTGGGGGCGGGGTCTGTTTCCAGGGAGACGGGAGTGGGGGCGGGGTCTGTTTCCAGGGTGACGGGAGTGGGGGCGGGATCTGTTTCCAGGGTGACGGGGAGTGGGGGCGGGGTCTGTTTCCAGGGTGACGGAGTGGGGGCGGGGTCTGTTTCCAGGGTGACGGGAGTGGGGGCGGGGTCTGAATCTTTCTGATTCTTTTATAATCCCTTTCAAACTAAAAGAATCCTGATAATTATTGATAATTCTTTATAATAATTTATAAACATTTACTGACCTTTACAACCTTTATAAACTGTTTATAATTCTTCCTCTCACTTTGTAAATCTTTATAATATTTATGATTGTCTGTGATTTATTATCCTTTATGAGATTTTATTCTCATTTATAATCTGTTACATTCAATGCCCTGGACAGAAAACGTTGAAAATGATCCCCGTGGATTACTCTCAATTCAAACAGATCACAGAGCATAACATTTAAAATGGCCGCAGCACATGTCACGTAAAATGGCCGCAGTGAAGGTGACATCAAACAGACCACAGTGCATATCATTTAAAATGGCCGCAGCACATGTCACGTAAAATGGCCGCAGTGAAGGTGACATCAAACAGACCACAGTGCATATCATTTAAAATGGCCGCAGCACATGTCACGTAAAATGGCCGCAGTGAAGGTGACATCAAACAGACCACAGTGCATATCATTTAAAATGGCCGCAGCACATGTCGCGTAAAATGGCCGCAGTGAAGGTGACATCAAACAGACCACAGTGCATATCATTTAAAATGGCCGCAGCACATGTCACGTAAAATGGCTGCAGTCAAGGTGACATCAAACAGACCACAGAGCATAACATTTAAAATGGACGCAGTGACGGTGACATCAAACAGACCACAGTGCATATCATTTAAAATGGCCGTACCATATGTCACGTAAAATGGCCGCAGTGAAGGTGACATCAAACAGACCACAGAGCACATCATTTAGAATGGCCGCAGCACATGTCACTTAAAATGGCCGCGGTGCAGGTGACATCAAACAGACAACAGTGCATATCATCAGATCGAACTGGCCTTTGTTAAAACCAGCTGGAGTGGTACTGAGTCCCACACACACACCAGGAAACAGCCAATTCAATCCAGACCTCTATTAATGCCAGCTGGAGTGGTACTGAGCCCCACTCCCACACCAGATAAGAGCCAATTGAATTTGAGCCTATATTAATACCAGCTGGAGTGGTACTGAGGCTCATTCACATACCGGGAAAGAACCAATTCAATCCAGGCCTCTATTTATACCAGCTGGAGTAAAATTAACTCCCATTCACACACCAGGAAAGAGCCAATTGAAACCGAGCCTATATTATCACCAGCTGGAGTGGTACTGAGTCCCACTCACACACCAGGAAAGAGCCAATTCAATGCAAACCTTTATTAATACCAGCTGGAGTGGTACTGAGCCCCACTCACACACCAGGAAAAAGCTAATTAAAGCCATACCGCCATTGATACCAGCTGGAGTGGGACTGAGACCCACTCACACACCAGGAAAGAGATAGTTCATTCCAGGCTTCCATTAATACTAGCTGGAGTGGCACTGAGTCCCACTAACACCCCAGAAAGAGCCAATTCAATCCAGGTCTCTATAAATACCAGCTGGAGTGGAATTAACTCCCACTCACACAACAGGAAAAAGCTAATTAAAGCCAGACCGCCATTGATACCAGCTGGAGTGGGACTGAGTCCCACTCACACAGCAGGAAAGGGACAGTTCATTACAGGCCTCTATTAATACCAGCTGGAGTGGCAGTGAGTCCCACTCACACCAGGAGAGAGCCAATTCAATCGAGGCTTATATCAATACCAGCTGGAGTGGTATTGAGTCCCACTCACACACCAGTAAAGAGCCAATTCAATCCAGGCCTCTATTTATACCAGCTGGAGTGGGACTGAGAGCCACTCACACACCAGGAAAGAGGCAATTCAATCCAGGTATCTATTAATAGCAGCTGGAGTGGTACTGAGTCCCACTCACTCACCAGGAAGGAGCCAATTCAATCCAGGTATCTATTTATACCAGCTGGAGTGGTACTGAGTCCCACTCACTCACCAGGAAGGAGCCAATTCAATCCAGACCTCTATTAATAACATTTGGAGTGGGACTGAATCCCACTCACACAGCAGAGAAGAGACAGTTCATTCCAGGACTCTATTAACACCGGGTGTTCTGGCACTGTGTCCCACTCACACACCAGAAAGAGCCAATTCATTCTAGGCCTCTATTAATACCAGCTGGAGTGATACTGATACTCACGGACACACCAGGAAAGAGACCATTCCATCCAGACCACTAATAATACCAGCAGGATGGTACTGAGCCCCCCTCAGGCACCAGCAAGAGCCAATTCAATCCAAGCCTCTATTAATACCAGCAGGATGGTACTGAGCCCCCCTCAGGCACCAGCAAGAGCCAATTCAATCCAAGCCTCTATTAATACCAGCTGGAGTGGTACTGAGTCCCACACACACATCAAGAAGTGCCAATTCAATCCAGACCTCTTTTAATACCAGCTGGAGTGGTACTGAGTCCCACTCACACACCAGGAAAGAGCCAATTCAATCCAGGCCTCTATTAATACCAGCTGGAGTGGTACTGAGCCCCACTCACTCACCAGGAAGGAGCCAATTCAATCCAGCCCTCTATTAATACCAGCTGGAGTGGTACTGAGTCCCACTCACGAACCATGAAAGAGCCAATTAAATTCAGACCTCAATTAATACCAGCTGGAGTGGTACTGAGTCCCAATCACACACCAGGAAATAGTCAAATCAATCCAGGCCTCTATTTATACCAGCTGGAGTGGTTCTGAGTCCCACTCACTCACCAGGAAGGAGCCAATTCAATCCAGACCTCTATTAATAACATTTGGAGTGGGACTGAATCCCACTCACACACCAGAAAGAGCCAATTCATTCTAGGCCTCTATTAATACCAGCTGGAGTGGTACTGATTCTCACGGACGCACCAGGAAATAGACCATTCCATCCAGACCACTAATAATACCACCAGGATGGTACTGAGCCCCCCTCAGGCACCAGCAAGAGCCAATTCAATCCAGGCCTCTATTAATACCAGCTGGAGTGGTACTGAGTCCCACACACACATCAAGAAGTGCCAATTCAATCCAGACCTCTTTTAATACCAGCTGGAGTGGTACAGATCCCCACTCACTCCCCAGCAAAGAGCCAATTCAATCCAGGCCTCTATTAATACCAGCTGGAGTGGTACTGATCCGCACTCACACACCAGCAAAGAGCAAATTCAAACCAGATCTCTATTAATACCAGCTGGAGTGGTACAGATCCCCACTCACTCCCCAGCAAAGAGCCAATTCAATCCAGGCCTCTATTAATACCAGCTGGAGTGGTACTGAGTCTCACTCACACACCAGGAAAGAGACAATTCAATTTAGGCCTCTTTTAATACCAGCAGGAGTGGCACTAATCCCCACTCACTCACCAAAAAAGGGCCAATTCAATCCATGTCTCTATTAATAGCAGAAGGAGTGGAACTGAGCCCTGCTCACACACCAGGAAGTGGCTAACTCAATCCAGGCCTCTATTAATACCAGCTGGAGTGGTACTGAGTCCCAATCACACACCAGGAAAGAGCCAATTCAATCCCAACCCTATTAATACCAGCTGGAGTGGTACTGAGTCCCACTCACACACCAGGAAAGAGCCAATTCAATCCAGACCTCTATTAATACCAGCTGGAGTGGTACTGAGTCTCACTCACACACCAGGAAAGAGCCAATTCAATCCAGACCTCTATTAATACCAGCTGGAGTGGTACTGAGCCCCACTCACTCACCAGGAAAGAGCCAATTCAATCCAGACCTCTATTAATACCAGCTGGAGTGGTACTGAGCCCCACTCACTCACCAGGAAAGAGCCAATTCAATCCAGACCTCTATTAATACCAGCTGGAGTGGTACTGAGTCCCACTCACTCACCAGGAAAGAGCCAATTCAATCCCAACCGTATTAATACCAGCTGGAGTGGTTCGGAGTACCACTCACACACCAGGAAAGAGCCAATTCAATCCAGGCCGCTATTCATACCAGCTGGAGTGGTACTGAGTCCCACTCTCAAACCAGGAAAGAGACAATTCAATCCAGAACACTAATTAATACCAGCTGGAGAGGTACTGAGCCCCACTCACACACCAGGGAAGAGAGAATTCAATCCAGACCTCTATTAATACCAGCTGGAGTTCTACTGAACCCCACTCACACACCAGGAAAGAGCCGATTGAATCCAGAACACGAATTAATACCAGCTGGAGTGGTACTGAGTCCCACTCACACACCAGGAAAGAGCCAATTCAATCCCAACCCTATTAATACCAGCTGGAATGGTACTGAGTCCCACTCACACACCAGCTAAGAGCCAATTCAATCCCGACCTATATTAATACCAGCTGGAGTGGTACTGAGTCCCACTCACACACCAGGAAAGAGCCAATTCAATCCCAACCCTATTAATACCAGCTGGAATGGTACTGAATCCCACTCACACACCAGCTAAGAGCCAATTCAATCCCGACCTCTATTAATACCAGCTGGAGTGGTACTGAGTCCCACTCACACACCAGGAAAGAGCCAATTCAATCCCAACCCTATTAATACCAGCTGGAATGGTACTGAGTCCCAGTCACACACCAGCTAAGAGCCAATTCAATCCCGACCTCTATTAATACCAGCTGGAGTGGTACTGAGTCCCACTCACACCAGGAAAGAGCCAATTCAATCCCAACCCTATTAATACCAGCTGGAATGGTACTGAGTCCCACTCACACACCAGCTAAGAGCCAATTCAATCCCGACCTCTATTAATACCAGCTGGAGTGGTACTGAGTCCCACTCACACCAGGAAAGAGCCAATTCAATCCCAACCCTATTAATACCAGCTGGAATGGTACTGAGTCCCACTCACACACCAGCTAAGAGCCAATTCAATCCCGACCTCTATTAATACCAGCTGGAGTGGTACTGAGTCCCACTCACACACCAGCAAAGAGCCAATTCAATCCAGGCCTCTATTAATACCAGCTGGAGTGGTACTGAGTCTCACTCACACACCAGGAAAGAGACAATTCAATTCAGGCCTCTTTTAATACCAGCAGGAGTGGCACTAATCCCCAATCACTCACCAAAAAGGAGCCAATTCAATCCATGTCTCTATTAATACCAGCTGGAGTGGTACTGAGCCCCGCTCACACACCAGGAAACGGCCAACTCAATCCAGGCCTCTATGAATACCAGCTGGAGTGGTTCGGATTCCCACTCACACACCAGTTAAGAGCCAATTCAATCCAGGCCTCTATTAATACCAGCTGGAGTGGAATTAACTCCCACTCACACACCAGGAAATAGCCAATTCAATCCAGACCTCTATTAATACCAGCAGGAATGGTACTGAGTCCCACGCAGACACCAGAAAGATCCAATTCAATCCAGGCTTCTATTAATACCAGCTGGAGTGGTACTGAGTCCCACTCACAAACCAGGAAAGGGCAGTTCATTCCAGGCCTCTATTAATACCAGCTGGAGTGGAATTAACTCCATCACACACACCAGAAACAGCCAATTCAATCCTGACCTCGAGAATACCAGCTGGTGTGCGTCTGAGTCCCTCTCACACGCCATGAAGGGGTCAGTTCATTCCAGGTCTATATTAATACCAGCTGGAAAGGTACTGAGTCCCACTCACAAACCAGGAAAGAGCCAATTCAATTCTGGCCTCCATTAATACGAGCTGGAGTGGTACTGAGTCCCACTCACACCCCAGGAAAGAGCCAATTCAATTCAGGCCTCTATTAATACCAGCTGGAGTGGTACCGAGTCCCACTCACACACCAGGAAAGAGCCCATTCAATTCAGGCCTCTATTCATACCAGCTGGAGTGCAATTAACTCCATCTCACACTCCAGAAAGAGCCAATTCAATCCTGACCTCCATAATAGCAGCTGGTGTGCGTCTGAGTCCCTCTCACACGCCATGAAGGTGTCAGTTCAATCCAGGCCTCTATTAATACCAGCTGGAGTGCGACAGAGTCCCACTCACACAGCCGGAAAGGGACAGGTCATTCCAGGCCTCTATTAATACCAGCTGGAGTGGTACTGAGCCCCACTCATACACCAGGGAAGAGAGAATTCAATCCAGACCTTTATTAATACCAGCTGGAGTTGTACTGAGCCCCACTCACACACCAGGAAAGAGAGAATTCAATCCAGACCTTTATTAATACCAGCTGGAGTGGTACTGAGCCCCACTCACACACCAGGAAAGAGCCAATTGAATCCAGACCACTAATTAATACCAGCTGGAGTGCGACTGAGTCCCACTCACACACCAGGAAAGAGAGAATTCAATCCAGACCTTTATTAATACCAGCTGGAGTGGTACTGAGCCCCACTCACACACCAGGGAAGAGAGAATTCAATCCAGACCTTTATTAATACCAGCTGGAGTGGTACTGAGCCCCACTCACACACCAGGAAAGTGCCAATTGAATCCAGACCACTAATTAATACCAGCTGGAGTGCGACTGAGTCCCACTCACACACCAGGAAAGAGAGAATTCAATCCAGACCTTTATTAATACCAGCTGGAGTGGTACTGAGCCCCACTCACACACCAGGGAAGAGAGAATTCAATCCAGACCTTTATTAATACCAGCTGGAGTGGTACTGAGCCCCACTCACACACCAGGAAAGTGCCAATTGAATCCAGACCACTAATTAATACCAGCTGGAGTGCGACTGAGTCCCACTCACACACCAGGAAAGAGAGAATTCAATCCAGACCTTTATTAATACCAGCTGGAGTGGTACTGAGCCCCACTCACACACCAGGGAAGAGAGAATTCAATCCAGACCTTTATTAATACCAGCTGGAGTGGTACTGAGCCCCACTCACACACCAGGAAAGTGCCAATTGAATCCAGACCACTAATTAATACCAGCTGGAGTGCGACTGAGTCCCACTCACACAGCAGGAAAGGGACAGTTCATTCCAGGCCTCTATTAATACCAGCTGGAGTTGTACTGATCCCCACTCACACACCAGGAAAGTGCCAATTCGATCCAGACCTCCATTAATAGCAGCTGGAGTGGTACTCAAAGAACAAAGAACAAAGAACAAAGATAATTACAGCACAGGAACAGGCCCATCGGCCCTCCAAGCCTGCGCCGATCCAGATCCTCTATCTAAACATGTCGCCTATTTTCTAAGGGTCTGTATCTCTTTTCTTCCTGCCCATTCATGTATCTGTCTAGATACATCTTAAAAGACTCCATCGTGCCCGCATCTACCACCTCCGCTGGCAATGCGTTCCAGGTGCCCACCACCCCCTGCGTAAAGAACTTTCCACGCATATCCCCCCTAAACTTTTCCCCTTTCACTTTGAACTCGTGTCCTCTAGTAATTGAAACCCCCACTCTGGGAAAAAGCCTCTTGCTATCCACCCTGTCTATACCTCTCATGATTTTGTACACCTCAATCAGGTCCCCCCTCAACCTCCGTCTTTCTAATGAAAATAATCCTAATCTACTCAACCTCTCTTCATAGCCAGCGCCCTCCATATCAGGCAACATCCTGGTGAACCTCCTCTGCACCCTCTCCAAAGCATCCACATCCTTTTGGTAATGTGGCGACCAGAACTGCACGCAGTATTCCAAATGTGGCCGAACCAAAGTCCTATACAACTGTAACATGACCTGCCAACTCTTGTACTCAATGCCCCGTCCGATGAAGGAAAGCATGCCGTATGCCTTCTTGACCACTCTATTTACCTGCGTTGCCACCTTCAGGGAACAGTGGACCTGAACACCCAAATCTCTCTGTACATCAATTTTCCCCAGGACTTTTCCATTTACTGTATAGTTCACTCTTGAATTGGATCTTCCAAAATGCATCACCTCGCATTTGCCCTGATTGAACTCCATCTGCCATTTCTCTGCCCAACTCTCTAATCTATCTATATTCTGCTGTGTTCTCTGACAGTCCCCTTCACTATCTGCTACTTCACCAATCTTAGTGTCGTCTGCAAACTTGCTAATCAGACCACCTATACTTTCCTCCAAATCATTAATGTATATCACAAACAACAGTGGTCCCAGCACGGATCCCTGTGGAACACCACTGGTCACACGTCTCCATTTTGAGAAACTCCCCTCTACTGCTACTCTCTGTCTCCTGTTGCCCAGCCAGTTCTTTATCCATCTAGCTAGTACACCCTGGACCCCATGCGCCTTCACTTTCTCCATCAGCCTGCCATGGGGAACCTTATCAAACGCCTTACTGAAGTCCATGTATATGACATCGACAGCCCTTCCCTCATCAATCAACTTTGCCACTTCCTCAAAGAATTCTATTAAGTTGGTAAGACATGACCTTCCCTGCACAAAACCATGTTGCCTATCACTGATAAGCCCATTTTCTTCCAAATGGGAATAGATCCTATCCCTCAGTATCTTCTCCAGCAGCTTCCCTACCACTGACGTCAGGCTCACCGGTCTATAATTACCTGGATTATCCCTGCTACCCTTCTTAAACAAGGGGACAACATTAGCAATTCTCCAGTCCTCCGGGACCTCACCCGTGTTTAAGGATGCTGCAAAGATATCTGTTAAGGCCCCAGCTATTTCCTCTCTCGCTTCCCACAGAAACCTGGGATAGATCCCTCCGGACCTGGGGACTTGTCCACCTTAATGCCTTTTAGAATACCCAACACTTTCTCCCTCCTTATGCCGACTTGACCTAGAGTAATCAAACATCTGTTCCTAACCTCAACATCCGTCATGTCCCTCTCCTCGGTGAATACCGATGCAAAGTACTCGTTTAGAATCTCACCCATTTTCTCTGAGTCCAAGCATAACATTCCTTCTTTGTCCTTTAGTGGGCCAATCCTTTCTCTAGATACCCTCTTTCTCCTTATATATGAATAAAATGCTTTGGGATTTTCTTTAACCCTGTTTGCTAAAGATATTTCATGACCCCTTTTAGCCCTCTTAATTCCTCGTTTCAGATTGGTCCGACATTCCCGATATTCTTTCAAAGCTTCGTCTTTCATCAGCCGCCTACACCTTATGTATGCTTCGTTTTTCCTCTTAGCTAGTCTCACAATTTCACCTGTCATCCATGGTTCCCTAATCTTGCCATTTCTATCCCTCATTTTCACAGGAACATGTCTCTCCTGCACGCTAATCAACCTCTCTTTAAAAGCCTCCCACATATCACATGTGGATTTACCTTCAAACAGCTGCTCCCAATCTACATTCCCCAGCTCCTGCCGAATTTTGGTATCGTTGGCCTTCCCCCAATTTAGCACTCTTCCTTTAGGACCACTCTCGTCTTTGTCCATGAGTATTTTAAAGCTTACGGAATTGTGATCACTATTCCCAAAGTAGTCCCCTACTGAAACTTCAACCACCTGGCCAGGCTCATTCCCCAACACCAGGTCCAGTATGGCCCCTTCCCGAGTTGGACTATTTACATACTGCTCTAGAAAACCCTCCTGGATGCTCCTTACAAATTCTGCTCCATCGAGACCTCTAACACGAAGCGAATCCCAGTCAATGTTGGGAAAATTAAAATCTCCTATCACCACCACCCTGTTGCTCCTACATCTTTCCATAATCTGTTTACATATTTGTACCTCTATCTCACGCTCGCTGTTGGGAGGCCTGTAGTACAGCCCCAACATTGTTACCGCACCCTTCCTATTTCTGAGTTCTGTCCATATTGCCTCACTGCTCGAGTCCTCCATAGTGCCCTTCTTCAGCACAGCTGTGATATCCTCTTTGACCAGTAATGGAACTCCTCCACCCCTTTTACCTCCCTCTCTGTCCCGCCTGAAGCATCGATATCCTGGGATATTTAGTTGCCAATCATGCCCTTCCCTCAACCAAGTCTCAGTAATAGCAATAACATCATACTCCCAGGTACTAATCCAAGCCCTAAGTTCATCTGCCTTACCGACTACACTTCTTGCATTAAAACAAATGCACCTCAGACCACCAGTCCCTTTATATTCATCATCTGCTCCCTGCCTGCTCTTCCCCTTAGTCACACTCACACACCAGGAAACAGCCAATTCAATCCAGACCTCTATTCATACCAGCTGGAGTGCGACTGAGTCCCACACACACAGCAGGAAAGGGACAGTTCATTCCAGGCCTCTATTTAACCAGTTGGAGTGGTCCTGAGCCCCACGTAATCACACCAGAAAGAGCCAATTCAATCCAGGCCTCTGTTAATACCAGCTGGAATGGTACTGAGCCCCCTCACACACCAGGAAAGAGCAAATTCAATCCAGAACTCCAAGAAAAGCAGCTGGACTGGTACTGAACCTCATTCACACACCCGGAAAGAGCGAATTCAGTCCAGACCTCTTTTAATCCCAGCTGGAGTGGTTCTGAGCCCCACTCACACACCAGGAAAGTGCCAATTCAATCCAGACCTCAATAATACCAGCTGGAGTGCGACTGAGTCCCACTCACACAGCAGGAAAGGGACAGTTCATTCCAGGCTTCTATTAATACCAGCTGGAGTGGTTCTGAGCCCCAGTCACACACCAGGAAACGGCCAATTCAATCTAGGCCTCCATAAATACCAGCTGGAATGGAATTAACTCCCACTCACACACCAGGAAAGCGCCAATTCAATCCAGACCTCAATTAATACCAGCAGGAATGGTTCTGAGCCCCACGCAGACACCAGAAAGAGCCAATACAATCCAGGCCTCTATTAATACTAGCTGGAGGGGTACTGAGTCCCAGTCACAAACCAGGAAAGGGCAGTTCATTCCAGGCCTCTATTAATACCATTTGGAGTGGTACTGAGACCCACTCACACACCAGAAAGAGGCAATTCAATCTGGGCCTCTATTAATACCAGCTGGAGTGGTACTGAGTCCCACTCACACACCAGAAAGAGGCAATTCAATCTGGGCCTCTATTAATACCAGCTGGAATGGTACTGAGACCCACTCACAAACCAGGAAAGAGCCAATTCAATCTGGGCCTCTATTAATACCAGCTGGAGTGGTACTGAGACCCACTCACACACCAGAAAGAGGCAATTCAATCTGGGCCTCTATTAATACCAGCTGGAGTGGTACTGAGTCCCACTCACACACCAGAAAGAGGCAATTCAATCTGGGCCTCTATTAATACCAGCTGGAATGGTACTGAGACCCACTCACAAACCAGGAAAGAGCCAATTCAATCTGGGCCTCTATTAATACCAGCTGGAGTGGTACTGAGACCCACTCACACACCAGAAAGAGGCAATTCAATCTGGGCCTCTATTAATACCAGCTGGAGGGGTACTGAGACCCACTCACAAACCAGGAAAGAGCCAATTCAATTCAGGCCTCTATTAATACCATCTGGAGTGGTACTGAGACCCACTCACAAACCAGGAAAGAACCAATTCAATCTGGGCCTCTATTAATACCAGCTGGAGTGGTACTGAGTCCCACTCACAAACCAGGAAAGAGCCAATTCAATTCAGGCCTCTATTAATACTAGCTGGAGTGGTACTGAGTCCCACTCTCAAACCAGGAAACAGCCAATTCAATCCAGATCTCTATTAATACCAGCTGGAGTGGTACAGATCCCCACTCACACACCAGGAAAGAGCCAATTCAATCCAGGCCTCTATTAATACCAGCTGGAGTGTTTCTGAGTCCCACTCACACACCAGGAAAGAGCCAATTCAATCCAGACCTCTATTAATACCAGCTGGAGTGGTACAGATCCCCACTCACTCCCCAGGAAAGAACCAATTCAATCCAGACCTCTATTAATACCAGCTGGAGTGGTACAGATCCCCACTCACTCCCCAGGAAAGAACCAATTCAATCCAGACCTCTATTAATACCAGCTGGAGTGGTACAGATCCCCACTCACTCCCCAGGAAAGAACCAATTCAATCCAGGCCTCTATTAATACCAGCTGGAGTGGTACAGAGTCTCACGCACACACCAGGAAAGAGTCAATTCCATCCAGACCTATATTAATACCAGCAGGATTGGTACTGAGCCCCACTCAGACGCCAGAAAGAGCCAATACAATCCAGGCCGCTATCAATACCAGCTGGAGTTGTACCGAGCCCCACTCACACACCAGGAAAGAGAGAATTCAATCCAAACCTCTGTTAATACCAGCTGGAGAGGTACTGAGTCTCACTCAAACACCATGAAAGAGACAATTCAATCCAAACCTCTGTTAATACCAGCTGGAGAGGTACTGAGTCTCACTCAAACACCATGAAAGAGACAATTCAATCCAAACCTCTGTTAATACCAGCTGGAGAGGTACTGAGTCTCACTCAAACACCATGAAAGAGCCAATTCAATCCAAACCTCTTTTAATACCAGCTGGAGTGGCACTGAGTCCCACTCACACAACAGTAAAGCGCCAATTCAATGCAGGCCTCTATTAATAACATTTGGAGTGGGACTGAGTCCCACTCACACAGCTGAGAAGAGACAGTTCATTCCAGGACTCTATTAACCCCGGGTGATCTGGCACTGTGTCCCACTCACACACCAGGAAAGGGACAGTTCATTCCAAACATCAATCAATACCAGCTGGAGTGGATCTGAGCCGCCCCACTCACCCACCAGGAAAGAGCCAATTCTACCCAGACCACTATTAATAACAGATGGGGTGGTACTGAGTCCCACTCACACACCAGGAAAGAGCCAATTCTACCCAGACCACTATTAATAACAGATGGGGTGGTACTGAGTCCCACTCACACACCAGGAATGAGCCAATTCAATACAGGCTTCTATTAATACCGGCTGGAGTGGTACTGAACCCCACTCACCCACCAGGAATGAGCCAATTCTACCCAGACCACTATTAATAACAGATGGGGTGGTACTGAACCCCACTCACCCACCAGGAAAGAGCCAATTCTACCCAGACCACTATTAATAACAGATGGGGTGGTACTGAGTCCCACTCACACACCAGGAATGAGCCAATTCTACCCAGACCACTATTAATAACAGATGGGGTGGTACTGAGTCCCACTCACACACCAGGAATGAGCCAATTCAATACAGGCTTCTATTAATACCGGCTGGGGTGGTACTGAGTCCCACTCACACACCAGGAAAGAGCCAATTCTACCCAGACCACTATTAATAACAGATGGGGTGGTACTGAGTCCCACTCACACACCAGGAATGAGCCAATTCAATACAGGCTTCTATTAATACCGGCTGGAGTGGTACTGAACCCCACTCACCCACCAGGAATGAGCCAATTCTACCCAGACCACTATTAATAACAGATGGGGTGGTACTGAACCCCACTCACCCACCAGGAATGAGCCAATTCTACCCAGACCACTATTAATAACAGATGGGGTGGTACTGAGTCCCACTCACACACCAGGAATGAGCCAATTCAATACAGACTTCTATTAATACCGGCTGGAGTGGTACTGAACCCCACTCACCCACCAGGAATGAGCCAATTCAATCCAGACCACTAATCGAATTTAGAATTAGAACATTACAGCGCTGTACAGGCCCTTCGGCCCTCGATGTTGCGCCGACCTGTGAAACCATCTGACCTACACTATTCCATTTACATCCATATGTCTATCCAATGTCCACTTAAATGCCCTTAAAGTTGGCGAGTCTACTACTGTTGCAGGCAGGGCTTTCCACGCCCTTACTACTCTCTGAGTAAAGAAACTACCTCTGACAACTGTCCTATATCTATCACCCCTCAACTTAAAGCTATGTACCCTCGTGTTTGCCATCACCATCCGAGGAAAAAGACTCTCACTATCCACCCTATCTAACCCTCTGATTATCTTATATGTCTCTATTAAGTCACCTCTCCTCCTCCTTCTCTCCAACGAAAACAACCTCAAGTCCCTCAGCCTTTCCTCGTAAGACCTTCTCTCCATACCAGGCAACATCCTAGTAAATCTCCTCTGCACCCTTTCCAAAGCTTCCACATCCTTCCTATAATGCGGTGACCAGAACTGCACGCAATACTCCAGGTGCGGTCTCACCAGAGTTTTGTACAGCTGCAGCATGACCTCGTGGCTCCGAAACTCGATCCCCCTACTAATAAAAGCTAACACACCATATGCCTTCTTAACAGCCCTATTAACTTGGGGAGCAACCTTCAGGGATTTATGTACCTGGACACCAAGATCTCTCTGTTCATCTACACTACCAAGAATCTTCCCATTAGCCCAGTACTCTGCATTCCTGTTACTCCTTCCAAAGTGAATCACCTCGCACTTTTCCGCATTAAACTCCATTTGCCATCTCTCAGCCCAGCTCTGCAGCCTATCTATGTCCCTCTGTAACCTACAACATCCTTCGGCACTATCCACAACTCCACTGACCTTCGTGTCATCCGCAAATTTACTAACCCACCCTTCTACACCCTCTTCCAGGTCATTTATAAAAATGACAAACAGCAGTGGCCCCAAAACAGAACCTTGCGGTACACCACTAGTAACTAAACTCCAGGATGAACATTTGCCATCAACCACCACCCTCTGTCTTCTTTCAGCTATCCAATTTCTGATCCAAAGCTCTAAATCACCTTCAACCCCATACTTCCGTATTTTCTGCAATCGCCTACCGTGGGGAACCTTATCAAATGCCTTACTGAAATCCATATACACCACATCCACTGCTTTACCCTCATCCACCTGTTTGGTCACCTTCTCGAAAAACTCAATAAGGTTTCTGAGGCACGACCTACCCTTCACAAAACCGTGCTGACTATCTCTAATGTACTTATTCTTTTCAAGATGATTATAAATCCTGTCTCTTATAACCTTTTCCAACATTTTACCCACAACCGAAGTAAGGCTCACAGGTCTATAATTACCAGGGCTGTCTCTACTCCCCTTCTTGAACAAGAGGACAACATTTGCTATCCTCCAGTCTTCCGGCACTATTCCTGTCGACAATGACGACATAAAGATCAAGGACAAAGGCTCTGCAATCTCCTCCCGAGCTTCCCTGAGAATCCTAGGATAAATCCCATCTGGCCCAGGGGACTTATCTATTTTCATACTTTCCAAAATTGCTAACACCTCCTCCTTGTGAACCTCAATCCCATCTAGCCTAGTAGTCTGTATCTCAGTATTCTCCTCAACAAAATTTTCATTCTCCACTGTAAATACTGACGCAAAATATTAATTTAACACTTCCCCTATCTCCTCTGATTCCACACACAACTTCCCACTACTATCCTTGATTGGCCCTAATCTAACTCTAGTCATTCTTTTATTCCTGATATACCTATAGAAAGCCTTAGGGTTTTCCCTGATCCTATCCACCAATGACTTCTCGTGTCCTCTCCTTGCTCTTCTTAGCTCTCCCTTTAGATCCTTCCTGGCTAGCTTGTAACTCTCAAGCGCCCTAACTGAGCCTTCACGTCTCATCCTAACATAAGCCTTCTTCTTCCTCTTGACAAGCGCTTCAACTTCTTCAGTAAACCACGGCTCCCTCGCTCGACAACTTCCTCCCTGCCTCACAGGTACATACTTATCAAGGACACACAGTAGCTGCTCCTTGAATAAGCTCCACATTTCGATTGTTCCCATCCCCTGCAGTTTCCTTCCCCATCCTACGCATCCTAAATCCTGCCTAATCGCATCATAATTTCCTTTCCCCCCGCTATAATTTTTGCCCTGCGGTATATACCTGTCCCTGCCCATCGCTAACGTAAACCTAACCGAATTGTGATCACTATCACCAAAGTGCTCACCTACATCTAAATCTCACACCTGGCCGGGTTCATTTCCCAGTACCAAATCCAATGTGGCATCGCCCCTGGTTGGCCTGTCTACATACTGTGTCAGAAAACCCTCCTGCACACACTGGACAAAAACTGACCTATCTAAAGTACTTAATAACAGCTGGAGTGGTACTGAGTCCCACTCACACACCAGGAAAGAGCCAATTCAATCCAGACTTGTGGCTAAGGGGAGTTGGAGTGAGGAGTGGAGAGTGGGGGAGGGCAGTGGGGGAGGGGAGTGGGGGATGGGAGAGGAGGGGAGTGGGGAGGGGAGTGGGGGAGCGAAGTGGGAAGAGGAGTGGAAAGGGGAGTGGAGGTGAGAGGGGAGGGGAGTGTGTGAGGGGTGAGGAATAGGGGAAATGGAAGTGGAGTGGGTATGGGGAGGGGAGTGGAGGGGAGAGGTGGAGGTGAGTGGAGGAGGGGTGAGGGATAGGGCAGTGAAAAGTGGAGTGATGAAAGGAGTGGGGGAGGGGTGTACGGGAGTGGAGATTGGGGGACGAGAGTGGAGAGTGGGAAGTGGTGGAATTGAGTCGGGAGTGGGGAGTGGGGGAGAAGAGTGGAGAGGAAGCGTAGTGGGGGAGGAGAGAGGAGGCAAGTGTGGGAGGGGAGGGGAGAGGAGGCGTAGTGGTGGAGGAGAGAGGAGGCAAGTGTGGGAGGGGTGGGGAGAGGAGGCGAGTGGGAGAGGGGAGGGGAGAGGAGGCGTGTGGGGGAGGGGAGGGGAGAGGAGGCGTAGTGGGGGAGGAGAGAGGAGGCAAGTGTGGGGGAGGGGAGTGGAGAGGAGGCGTAGTGGGGGAGGAGAGAGGAGGCAAGTGTGGGAGGGGAGGGGAGAGGAGGCGAGTGGGAGAGGGGAGGGGAGAGGAGGCGTGTGGGGGAGGGGAGGGGAGAGGAGGCGTAGTGGGGGAGGAGAGAGGAGGCAAGTGTGGGAGGGGAGGGGAGAGGAGGCGAGTGGGAGAGGGGAGGGGAGAGGAGGCGTGTGGGGGAGGGGAGGGGAGAGGAGGCAAGTGGGGGAGGGGAGAGTTGTGGAGTGGGGGAGGGGAGGGGAGAGTTGTGGAGTGGGAGGAGAGAGGGGGAGTGGGAGGGCTTTGGGGGAGGGGTGTGGGACATGTGGGAGGTCAGTTGGGAGTGGAAGAGTGGAGGAGGGGAGTAGAGGAGGGGAGTGGGGAGTGGAGAGTGAGAGGGGTGGGGGAATTGGGAGTTGGGGAGGGGAGTTGGAGTGTCTTGTATGTGAGTGGGGAGTGAGGAGTGGGGATTGGAGGAGGTGAGTGGGGAGTTGGGGAGGGGAGTGGGGGAGTGGAGTGGGGGAAGGGAGTGGGGGAAGGGAGTGGGGGAAGGGAGTGGGGGAATGGAGTGGGGAGTGAGGAGGGGGAGTGGGGGAGGGGCGTGGAGAGTGCGGGAGGGGAGTGAGGAGGAGGAGTGGGGGTGGGAGAGTGGGAATGTGACTTGGGAAGGGAGTGAAGATGGGGAGTGGGGGTGGGGAGTGGGGAGGTGAGTTGGGAGCGCAGGAGTGAGAGTGGGGAAAGGATTGTGTGTGGGTGTGGTTGTGGGGAGAGGTAAGGAGGGCAATGAGGAGTGGGGGTGGGAAGTGGGGGAGGGGGGTGGGGGAGAGGAGTGGAGAGTGGGAGAGGGGAGTGGTGGACGGGAGTTTAGAGTGGGATAGGGGAGTGGAGAGTGGGGGAAATTGAGTCTGGAGTGGAGAGTGGGGGAGGGAAGTGGGTAGTGGAGAATGGGGGAGTGGAGTGAGGACTGGGGGTGGGGAGTGGGGTGTGGGGGAGTGGAGTGGGGAGTGAGGAGAGGGGTGTGGAGGAGCGTTGCGGGGTGTGGGGGTGGGGGTGGGTGATGGGAGTGGGGAGTGGGGTAGGGGAGTGGGGTTGTGAGATGGGAGTGTGGAGTGGGGGAGGGGAGTGAGGAGTCGGGGAGGGAATGTGGAGTGGGGAGTGGGTGTGGGGGGGTGGGGTGTGGGGGAGGGGACTGGTGAGTGGGTGACATGAATGAGGAGTAGGGAGGGGAGTGTGGAGTTGGAAGTGGAGTTGGGAGTGAGGAGTGGGCAGTGGGGTAGTGGGGCGTGATGTGGGGAGAGAGGAGTGGGGAGTGATGGAGTGGGGAGTGGAGTGAGGAGTGGGGAGTGGGGTTGGGGAAGGGATGGTTGAGAGGGGAGTGTGTGAGGGGAGTGGAGAGTGAGGAGTAGAGTGGGGAGTGAGTAGTGGGCAGTGGGGGAGTGGGGAATGGTGTGGGGAGTGAGGAGTAGTGAGTGGATTGGGGAGTGAGGAGTGGGGAGTGAGGAGTGGGAGTGGGGAGTTGGGAGTGGGGAGTTGAGTGGGGAGTGAGAAGTGGGGAGTGAGAAGTGGGGAGTGGGGGAGTGGAGTGAGAAGTGGGTAGTAGGGAGTGGGGGAGTGGAGAGGGGAGTGAGGAGTGGGGTGTGGGGGAGGGGAGTTGGGAGTGGGGGAGGGGAGTGGGGAGTGGGTGAGGGGAGTGGGGTTTGTGGGAGGGGAGTGAGGAGTGTGGGAGGGGAAGTGAGCAGTGCGGGAGGGGATTGGGGATTGGGTAGTTGGGGAGGGGAGTGGTAAGTCGGTGAGGGGAGTGGGGGAGGGGAGTGAGGAGTGGGGAGTGGAGTGGAGAGTGAGGAGTGGAGAGTGGGAGAGAGGTGAGTGGGGGAGTGGGGAGTGAGGAGTCGGGGAGTGGGGAGTGAGGAGTCGGGGAGTGGGGAGTGGAGTGGGGAGTGAGGAGTGGGTGAGTGGGGGAGTGGGAGGTGGTGGGTGTGTAGGAGTGGAGTGATAGAGGGGCAGGGCCTTGTCGGGGAGGGGGAGTGCGGGGGGAGTGGGGAGAGGAGTAAGGGAGGGTAGTGGGGAGGATAGTGGGGGAGGGTAGAGGGGAGTGGGTGAGTGGAGGGGGAGGTGAGGGGAATGGAGAGTGAGGACAGGGGAGTGAGGAGTGGGGAGTGGGGGAGGGGAGTGTGGAGTGCGGGAAGGGAGTGGGGAGGGAGAGGGGGTGAGGAGTTAGGGAGGGTAGTGAGGGAGGACAGTGAGGGGTGCGGTGTTGAGGAGGGTAGTGCGGAGTGAGGAGTGGGGTAGGGATGAGCGGATTGTGGGAGAGGAGTGGGGAGGGTGGTGGGGAGGGCAATGGGGGAGGGGAGTGAGGGAGGGGGAGTTGTGGAGGGGAGTGGGGAAATGGAGTGGGCGAGGCAGATAGGCAAGTGGGGAGGGGAGTGGAGAGTGAGGAGTGGGGGAGGGGTGAGTGGAGTAGGTGAGGGGTGTGGATGAGGGGAGTGGGGAGGGGAGTGAAGGATGGAAGTGAGGGATGAGAGTTGAGAAGTGGAGTGGGGGGAGGGGAGTGCGGTAGTGGAGCGGGGAGTGAGGGAGGGGAGGGTGATGTGAGTGGGGAGGGGCAGTGGGATTCGGGGATGGGAGTGGGGAAGGAGAAGGAGGTGAGTGGGAAGTGTACGGTTAGGGTAGAGTGGAGTTGGGAGTGGAGTGGAGGATGGGAGTGAGGGAGAGAGTGGGGGAGTGGTGAAGCGGAATGAAGGAGGGGGAGGGGGAGCGGTGTGGGTGAGGGTAATAGGGGACAGAAGTGTGGGAGGGGAGTGGGGGAGGGGAAGGGGAGTGGGAGACGGGAGGGGAGGAGGGGAGGGGAGTGGGGGAGGGTAGTGGAGGTTGGGGGTAGGGGAAGGGAGGCAGAAGAGGAGTGGGGAGGTGCTGGGAGTGTAGGAGGGGTGTTGCGTGAGGGGGAAGGGGAGGGAAGGGTTGATGGGACTGGGGGAAAGGTGTGGGGGAAGGGATTGGGGATGGGGCGTGAGGGAGGGGGAGGGCAGAGCAGAAGGGGCACGGGGGAGGGAGAGTGGGGGAGGGTGAGTGGGATTGGGGGAGGGTAGTGGGGAGTGAGAGGAGTGTGAGGGGAGAGGGTGGTGAGTGGGCGGTAAAGGGGACGGGAGAGAGGAGTAGGAACTAGAGTGGAGGATGCGAGTGAGGGAGGAGAGTGGGGAGTGTGGGAGGGGAGTGCAGGGGGTTGGGGAGGGGAGTAGGGGAGGGGACTGGGCAGGGGAGGGTGAGGGGAGCAGGGAGAGGAATGTGCAAGGTGGCAGTGAGAGTGGAGTGGGAAATGGGAGTGAGTTTGCAGTGTTGTTTAGAGGACGGAAGAGGGGTGTGGGGAAGGGAGGGAGTTGGTAGGGCAGTGGAGAAGGGATGTGGGGAAGGGGACTCGTGGAGGGTAACGGGGTAGGTGGATGGTAGTGGGGGAGGTGAGTGGCGGAAGGAAATGGGGTTAGCCAATGAGGAGTAGGGTAGGTGAGTGGTGGAGGGATTGGGGAGGGGAGAAGGGGAGAGGGAAGGGAGTGGGGGAATAGAGTGGGGAAGGGGAGGGGGAAGGGCAGGGAGGGGTGATGGGAGTGGTAGAGGGGGAGCAGGAAGGAATAAGGGAGGGAAGTGGGGTGGGGTGCAGGGAACAGGGAGGGGAGTTGGAGAGTGGGGGTGCAAAGTTAGGGGACTGGGGGAGGGTGAGTGGGGCAGGGGGAGGGTTGTGGGGAGGGAGAGGGGATGTGAGGGGGAGAGGGTGGTGAGTGAAAGGGTGTACGGGAGGGGAGAGAGGAGTGAGTAGTGGAGTGGCGGATGGGAGTGAGGCAGGAGAGTAGTGGAGTGGGGGAGGGAGTGGGGAATGGGGTCTTGGAGTGGGGGAGTGGAGTGAGGATGTGAGTGGAGGAGGGGGATGTGAGAAGTTAAGGGGAGTGATGCAGCGGAAGGGGAGTAGGGGAGAGGGGGAGTGGGGAGGGGTAGGGAATGGGAGACGGGAGTGAGTGTGCAGAGTGTTGTGGGGAGGGGGAGGGAGGGGAGTGGAGTGAGGAAAGGAGGGGAGTGGACAGGGCAGTGGAGAAGGGGACTCGCGGAGGGTAGTGGGGGAGGTGTGGGGTAGTGGGGGAGGGTAGTGGGTAAGGGTACTGGGGGAGGGTAGTGAAAGATGGGAATGGCGGGAGAGGAGTGGGCGAGGCCGATGAGAAGTAGGGGGTGGTGTTGTGGAAGGGATTGGGGAGGGGTAAGGCGGAAGGGGGAAGGGGAGATGGAAGGGAGTGGGGGAATAGAGTGGGGAGGGAGGGGGAAGGGCGGGGAGGGGGATGGGAGTGATAGAGGGGGAGCAGGAAGGGAATAAAGGAGGGCAGTGGGATGGAGTGCAGGGAACAGGGAGGGGAGTTAGGGGAATGGGGGAGAGTGAGTGGGGCAGAGGGAGGGTTGTGGGGAGGGAGAGGGGATGTGAGGGGGAGAGAGAGGGTATGTGAGGGGGAGAGTGTGGTAAGTGAAGGGGTGTAGGGGAGGTTAAAGAGGAGTGGGGAGTGTAGTGGTGGATGGGATGCGAGCGAGGAAAGTGGTGTAGTGGGGGATGGGTGGGGGAATGGGGGCTTGGAGTGGGGGAGGTGGAGGGGGGAAGGGGAGTTTGGGAATGGAGTGGGGAGGGGGATGTGGGACGGGAAGGGCAGGGGAGGGGAGAGTGGCAGGGGAGGGGGAGTAGGGGAGTGGGGAGGGGGAGGGAAGTGGGAGATGCAGGTGAGTGTGCAGCGTGTGGTGCGGGAGGGGAGAGGGGAGTGGAGTGGGGAAAGGAGGCGAGTGGACAGGGCAGTGGGGAAGGGGACTCGAGGAGGGTACTGGGGGAGGTGTAGGGTAGTGGGGGGAGGGCAGTGAAAGATGGGAGTGGCGGAGGGGAGTGGCGGAAGCCGATGAGAAGTAGGGGGTGGGTGTTGTGTAGGGGATTGGGGAGGGGGAAGGGGGAAGGGGAGAGGAAGGGAGTGGGGGAATAGAGTGGGCATGTTGAGGGGGAAGGGCGTTGTGGTGGGGGGTGGGGGAGGGGGAGGGGAAGGGAATGGGGAGGGTAGTGGGGGAGGGGGAGGGGAGTGGAGAGGGGATTGGGGGAGGGGAGTTGAGGGGGAGGGGGTGTTGGGGAGGAGAGTGGAGGGGTAAGTGGGAGGTTGTTGGGGAGGAGAGGGGAGGGGGTAGGTGATGGGGTATTGGGGAGGAGAGGGGAAAGGGACTGGGGTGGGGGAAGGGAATGGGGGAGGGGAGTGGGGAGGGGAGTGGAGAGGGCAATGGGAGAGGGGAGGTGGAGGTGAGTGAGGAGGATGAGGGGAGTGAATGTGTGAATTGGGGAAGTGGAAAGGGGAGGGGAGTCATGAGGGGCGTGGGGAAGGGAGGGAAGTGGTGAGATAGGTGTTGAAGGGGGTGAGGGAGGGAAGTGGGGGATGGTGTGGGGGAGTGGAGTGGGAGAGGGTGAGTGGTCTTGGGGGAGTGCGGGTGGTATTGGGGGAGGGTGCGTGGGATTGGGCGAAGGTGAGTGGGATTGGGGGAGGGGAGTGGGATTGGGGGAGGGTGAGTGGAATTGGGAGAGGGTGGTGGGGGAGTGGCGTGGAGGATGTGAGTGAGGGAGTAGGGATGTGGCAAGGGGGTGGGGGATGGAGATGTGGCAAGGATATTAGGAGGGGAGTGAGAGAGCAAAGATGGAGAGATGGAGAGGAGTGGGGGAGCGCAGAGTTGGGGGTTAGGGGAGGGGATTGGGGAGGGGAGCGGGGGAGGGAAGTGGGGGAGGGGTTGGGTGTTGGGCAGGAGAGGAGGGTGAGGAGGGGAGTGTGGGAGGGGTTGGGGTAGGGAGTGTGGCAAGTCGGGGAGGAGTGGTGGGATTGGCAGAAGAGTGGGGGAGGGGAGTGGGGGAGGGGAGTGGGAGAGGTGTGTTGGGGAGGGGAGTTGGGGAGGGGCGTGAGGGAGGGGTTGGGGGGGTAAGGGTTGGGGAGGGAAGGGAGTGAGGGAGGGGAGTGGGGAGAGGAGTGAGGGAGGGGTCGGAGAGGGAAGGGAGTGGGGGAATGGAGTGGGGAAGAGGAGGGGAGTTCGGGGGTGGGGGAGGGGAGTGGGAGTGGATTGGGGTGGGGAGGGTTCTGCTGGAGGGGTGTGCGGGAGAGGAGTGGGTGAGGTGAGGGAGTGGGGGAGGGGAATGGGAGACGGGACTGGGTGAAAGAAGTGGGAGTTAGGGAGGGACTAGGAAAGGGGAATGGGGGAAGGCGAGTGGAAAATTGGAGTGAGTGTGTGAGGTGGGGTGGGGAAAGGAGGGGAGTTGGGAAGGGGTGGGGGAGGGAAGGGCGGTGGGAGATGTAGGAGAGGAAGCGGAGTGGAGTAGGGGGCTGTGAGGGGAGGGAGATGTGAGAGGTGAAGGGAGTCGCGGAGGGGAGGGCAATGGGGGCAGCGGGTGTGGAGGAGGAAAGTGGGGGAGGGGATTGAGGGATGGGAGATGAGTGGGAAGATGAGTGGGGAGGGAAATGGGGGAGGGGAGTGGGCGAGTGGAGGGGTGGGGAGAGGATGGGGAGAGGAGTGGGGGAGAGGAGTGGGGGAGAGGAGTGGGGGAAGAGGAGTGGGGGAGAGAAGTGGGGAGAGAGGGGTGGGGAGTGGAAGGGGAGAGGAATGGGGAGGGGACGGGTAAGGGAGTGAGTGAATGGAGTGGGTGGGATAGTAAATTGGGTTAAGGAGGGGGAAGAGAGTGGGGGAGAGGTGTTGGAGAGGGTGAGTGCGGAGGGCAGTGGACTGAGGAGGGGAATGTACGAGGGCAGTGGAGGAGGGGCGTGGGGAAGTGAGAGTGGGGAAGGAAATGGGAGGGGAGTGGGGAGTGGGGTAGGTGAGTGGGGGAGAGTAGTGGGGGAGGGGAGCTCTTGGGGAGGGGAGAGGTTGGGGGAGCGGTTTGAGGAAGGGGAGTGGGGGAGGGGAGTAGGGAGGAGTGGGGGGAGGGGAGTGGGGGCGGAGTGGGGGAGGGGAGTGGGGGGAGGGGACTGGGGACAGGAGTGAGGGGAGGGGTTGGGGAGGGAGGGAAGAGGGGGAATCGAGTGGCAGAGGGACGTTAGGGGAGTGCAGCGCGGAGTTAGCAGAGTGGGTGAGGGGATTTGGAGTTGGGAGTGGGAGGAGTGGGGGAGGAGTGCGGGGGTAGTGGGGGAGGGTTGGAGGAGGGAAGTGTGGGAGGAGTGGGGGGAGAAGTGGGGGAGGGGTGGGCGAAGGGAGTGGGGGAGGGGTTTGGGGACAGGAGTGAGAGGAGGGGTTGGGGAGTGAGGGGAGTGGAGTGGGGAGAGGGTAGTTAGGGGAATGGAGGAGGGGATTTGCAGTTGGGAGTGTGAGGGGAGTGGAGGGGAGGGGGTGGGGAGGCATGTGGGGGAGGGGCAGGGATGTGGGGGAGGGAGAGGTGGAATGAGGATGTAGGGGAACGAGAGTGGGTTAGGGTTAGGGTGAGTGCGGGACGGGAGTGGGGGAGGGGAGTATGGGGAGAGTTGGGGGAGGGCAGAGTGGCAGGGGAGGGTGGGGAGTGGGGGGCGGTAGTGGAGGTTGGGAGTGGGGAGTGGAGTGGGGTGGAGGAGGACGGGAGTAGGGGAGGGGTGTTTGGAAGTGGAGCGGGGTAATGGTAGGGGAGGGAGAGAAGTGGGAGATGGGAGGGAGTGGAGTGGGGAGGAGAGGGAGGGGATTGGGGGAGGGGGACAGGAGAGCTGGGAGTGGGTAGGGCTTAGGGGCACGGGAGTGGGGGTGAGGTGGGGTTGGAGGGTTGTGAGGGAGGGGATTTGGTGCAGGGTGTTGGGGGGAGGTAGAGGGGCAGGGGTATGGGCGAGGGGAGCGGGGAGGGGCGGGGGTGAAGGTGAGTCGGCAGAGGAGTTGGGAGGGGTGTTTGGCAGGGGAGGTGGAGGAGTGGAGAGTGGGGAAGGGGAGTGGGGGAGGAGAGTGGGGGACGAGGGACGGGAGAGAAGGGAGTGGGGGAGGGGAGTTGACCGAGTGGGGTGGGTAGTGGCGGAGGGTAGTGGAGCAAGTAGTGGGGAGAGGGTTTTGAGGGTAGGGCAGATGGAGGGGGAGTGGCGGATGGGTGTGTGTGAGAGGGAGTGTGGGAGTGGAAGTGGGGGATGTGAGAGGGAGGGCAGTGTGGAGGGAGACCAGGTCTGAGCGGGAGAGGATGCGAACAAGGGGTGTAGGGGAGTGAAGTGAGGAGTGGGGGCCTGGAGTGGACGATAGGAGTGAGAGAGGGAAGTGGGATGTGGGAGGGGAAAGGGGGAGTGGGGACCGGGGACGAGTGGGGGAGGGGTGCGTTGAGGGGAATGGCAGAATGAGAGGGGAGGTGAGTGGGGAATGCGGAAGTAGAGTGGAGGATGGGGAGTGGGGAAATAGGAGAGGGGAAGGGGAGGGTGTGTAATGGTGAGGGGGAGGGGAGTGTTAGGGGGAGGGGAGTGTGAGGGGAGGGAGAGGGTAGTGTGGAAGGAAGTTGGGGAGGGGAGTGGGGGATGGGGAGGGGGAGTGTGGCAGAGAGTGGGGAGGGGAGTTTGAGAGGAGAGTGGGGGAGGGCAATGGTCAGAAAGGAGGGGGAAAGTGGGAGGAGGAGTGTGGAAGAAGGAGAGAGTGCGAGATTGGCGGAGGGGAGAGTGGAAGGGAGTGGGGGAAGGGAGTGGGGGAGAGGGTAGGGGAATGAAGAGGGGGCGGGAGGAGGAGGGGAATGAAGAGGGGGAGGGAGGGAAATGTGGGGGGAATGAAGAGGGGGAGGGAGGGGAAGGTGGAGGGGAAATAAGAGGGGGAGGGAGGGGGTGGTGGAGGGGAATGAAGAGGGGGGAGGGGAGGTGGAGGGGCATGAAGGGGCGGGAGGGGGTGGTGGAAGGGAATGCAGAGGGGCAGGGAGGTAGAGGTGGAGGGGAATGAAGAGGGGGGAGGGGGTGGAGGGCAATGAAGAGGGGGAGGGAGGGGGAGGTGGAGGAGAATGAAGAGGGGAGGGAGGGGGAGGGAGGTGGAGGTGGAGGAAATGAAGAGGGGGAGGGAGGGGGAGGTGGAGGGGGATGAAGAGGGGGAGGGAGGGTGTGGTGGAGGGAATGAAGAGAGGGAGGGAGGGGTGGTGGAGGGGAATGAAGAGGGGGAGGGAGGGGATGGTGGAGGAGAAAGAAGAGGGGGAGGGAGGGGGTGGTGGAGGAGAATGAAGAGGGGGAGGGAGGGGCAGGTGGAGGGGAATGAAGAGGGGGAGGGAGGGGGAGGTGGAGGGGAATAAAGAGGGGAGGGAGGGGGTGGTGGAGGGGAATGAAGAGGGGGAGGGAGGGGAGGTGGAGAGGAATGGAGGGAGGGGGAGTTGGAATGGAATGAATAGGGGGAGTGAGGGGGTGGAGGAGGGGAATGAAGAGGGGGAGGGAGGGTGTGGTGGAGGGGAATGAAGAGAGGGAGGGAGGGGTGGTGGGGGGGAATGAAGAGGGGGAGGGAGGGGTTGGTGGAGGAGAAAGAAGAGGGGGAGGTGGGGGTGGTGGAGGAGAATGAAGAGGGGGAGGGAGGGCAGGTGGTGGGGAATGAAGAGAGGGAGGGAGGGGTGGTGGAGGGGAATGAAGAGGGGGAGGGAGGGTTGGTGGAGGAGAAAGAAGAGGGGGAGGGAGGGGGTGGGGGAGGAGAATGAAGAGGGGGAGGGAGGGCAGGTGGAGGGGAATGAAGAGGGGGAGGGAGGGGGAGGTGGAGGGGAATGAAGAGGGGAGGGAGGGGGTGGTGGAGGGGATTGAAGAGGGGGAGGGTGGGGAGGTGGAGTGGAATGGAGGGTGGGGGAGTCGGAATGGAATGATTAGGGGGTGTGAGGGGGTGGTGGAGGGGATGAGTGGGGGGGGGGGTGTGGTGGAGGGGTATGAAGTGTGGGAGGGTGGGGGGTGGGGGGAATGAAGTGGGGGAGGGAGGGGTTGGTGGAGGAGAAAGGAGGGGGGAGGGGGGTGTGGTGGAGGAGATTGAAGAGGGGGAGGGAGGGGCAGGTGGAGGGGATTGAAGAGGGGTGAGTGGGGGTGGTGGAGGGGATGAAGTGCTGAAGGAGGGGGAGGTGGAGGGAATGAAGTGGGGGAGGGAGGGGAGGTGGAGAGGAATGGAGGGAGGGGGTGGTGTGGATGATGGGGGAATGAGGGGGTGGTGGGGTTGAATAAGAGGGGGTGGGAGGGGGTGGTAGAGGGGAAGGAAGTGGGGGAGTGTGGGGTGTGGTGGTGGTGAAGGTGGGGGGTGTGGGATGGATGTGGATGGTAATGAGGGTGGTGGGTGGGTGGGGGTGGGGTTGGTTGTGGGGGGTGGGAGGGGGGGTTGGGGATGGATGAGGGGGGAGGGAGGGGTGGTGGAGGGGAATGAAGTGAGGGAGGGAGGGGGTGTGGGTTGTATGAGGAGGAGGGTGGGGATGGTGGATGGGGAGAGGGGGTGGGAGGGGGAGGTGGAGGGGAATGAGAGGGAGGGAGGGGTTGGTGGAGGAGATGAAGAGGGGGAGGGAGGGGGTACGGAGGAGAAGAAGAGGGTGTGGGAGGGGGTGATGGATGATAATGTTGAGGTGGAGGGAGGGGGTGGTGGAGGGAATGAAGAGGGGGAGGGAGGGGGTGGTGGAGGGTAATGAAGTGGGGGAGGGGTGGAGGTGGAGGTGAGGGATGAAGAGGTGGAGGGAGGGGGTGGTCGAGGGTAATGAGAGGGGGAGGGAGGTGGAGGTGGTGGGATGAAGAGGGGGTGGGTGGGGAGGTGGAGGGGATGAGAGGGGGAGGGAGGGGGATGGTGTGGGTATGAAGAGGAGGAGAGTGGGGAGGTAGTTGGAATGATGAGGGGAGGGTGGGGGAGGTGGGGGAATGAGAGGGGGGAGGGGTGGGGGTGGTGGAGGGATTGAAGAGGGGGAGGGAGGGGTTGGAGGAATTGAATGTGGTTGGGGCCGGAGGGGCTGGTGGAGGGGATGAAGATGGGGGAGGGGGTGGTGGATGGGAATGACGAGTGGGAGGGAGGGGGAGGTGGAGGGAATGAAGAGGGGCAGGGAGCGGGAGGTGGGGAATGAAGAGGGGGAGGAGGGTGTGGGTGGGGAATGAATAAGTGGAGGGAGGGGGTGGTGGAGGGGAATGAAGAGGGGGAGGGAGGGGGAGGTGGGGAATGAAGAGCGGGAGGGAGGGGGTGGTGGGGAATGAAGAGGGGGAGGGAAGATGTGGTGGAGGGGAATGAAGAGGGGGAGGGAGGGGGAAATGGAGGGGAATGAAGAGGGGGAGGGAGGGGTGGTGGAGGGTCATGAAGATGGGGAGGGAGAGGGTGGTGGAGGGCAATGGAGAGGGGGAGGGATGCGGTGGTGGAGTGGAATGGAGAGGGTGAGGGAGGGGGTGGTGGAGTGTGGTAGCGGAGTGGGTGATGGGTTTGGGGTAGGGGTGTGGGGTTGGGGTGTTGTGGAGCAGAGTGCGGTCTGGAAGTGGGGGAGGGTAGTGGGGGATGGCAGTGTGGGGTGGGAGTGTGGTAGAGACGGGCAGTGAGGACGTGAATGTAAGCAGAGTGGGGTAGGGGTGTGGGAGAGGGAAGTGGGGGAGTGGGGTAGGTTAGTGTGAGAGGGGAGTTGGGGAGTGGGGGAGGGGAATGGGGAGGCGAGTGAGGGAGGGCAGCGGGGGAGGTAGTGGGTGAGGGGAGTGGGGGAGGGGAGTGGGGTGGGTTTGAGGGAGGGGAATTGTGGAGGGGGGTTGTCGAGGGTGTGGGGTAGGGAGTGGGGTATGGGAGTTGTTGAGGGGACTGGGGGAGATGAGTTAAGGTGCGGGGTTGGGGAGCGGAGTTGGGGAGGGGAGTTAGGGAGGGGAGTTGGGGAGGGGAGTGGGGTAGGGGAGTGAGGTAGGGGAGTGGGGTAGGGGAGTGAGGTAGTGGAGTGCAGTAGGGGAGTGAGGTAGGGGAATGTAGGAGGGCAGTTGGGGAGGGGAGTGGGGGAGGGGAGTGGGGTAGGGGAGTTGGTTAAGTGTGTGGGGTAGGGGAGTGGGGGAGGGGATTGAGGTAGTGTTATGGGGAGGGGATTGAGGTAGTGGATTGGGGGAGGGGAGTGGGGGAGGGGAGTGGGGTGGGGTAGTGGGGTAGGGGAGTGGTGGAGTGGGGTGGGGTAGTGTGGTAGGGGAGTGGTGGAGTGGAGTGGGGTGGGGGTAGTGGGGTGGGGTAGTGGGTTAGGAGAGTGGAGATGGGGAGTGGGGTGCAGAGTGGTGTCAGGGAGAGTGGTAGGGGTGGGCTCTAAGGAGGTGGAGGGAAGGGGAGTGGGCAGGGAGTTGGGGAGGGGAGTTGGAGAGGGAAGAGGGGTAGGGGAGTGGGGTGAGTCGTGATGTAGGGGAGTGGGGGAGGGGAGTGGTGGAGGGAAGTGGGGTGTTGGAGTGGCTGAGGGGAGTGGCGGATGGGAGTGGATGAGGGGAGGGGAGGGCAGTGAGACGTGGAGGAAAGGGGAGTGAGGCAGGGCAGTGGGTTGGGGAGAGCGGTGAGGATTTGGCGGGAAGGGGAGTGGGGAGGGTAATGGGGAGGGGAGTGGGGGAAGGGTGTGTGATAGGTCAGTGGAGTAGGGGAGTGGGGTAGGGTGTGGGGTAGGGGTGTGGGGTAGGGGAGTGGGGTAGGGGAGTGGGGGTGGGGAATGGGGGAGGGGAGTGGGGGAGGGAGTGAGGTAGATGTGTGGGAGAGGGGATAGAGGGAGTGGAATGGGGGAAGGGATTGGGGGAATGGAGTGGGGTAGGGTCGTGGGGTCGGTAACTGGTGGAGTGGAGTGAGGTAGGGCAGTTTGAGACGGGAGTGGTATGGGGGTGTGGGGTAGGGGAGGGCAGTGAGCAGGTGGAGGAAGGGGAGTGACGTGGGGAGTGAGAGAGGCAGTGGCGTAGGGGAGCTGGGTAGGGGAGGGCAGTGAGGAAGAGAATGAAGGGGAGTGGGGGAGGGAAGTGAGTTAGGGGAGTGGGGTAGGGGAGTGGGAAAGTGCAGTGGGAAAGGGGAGTGGGTAGGGGAGCGCAGTGAGGAGGTGGAGAGAAGGGGAGTGGGGAGGGTATTGGGGTCGGAGTGTTGGGAAGCGGAGTTTGGTAGGGGTGTGGGTTACGGGTGTGGGTGTCAGGGAGTGGGGTAGGGGAGTGTAGTAGCAGAGTGGGGTAGGGTCGTAGGGGAGCGACTGGGGTAGGGGTGTGGGGGGAGGCATGTGGGGTCGTGGAGTGGGGTAGGGGAGTTGTGGAGGGGAGTGCGGAAGGGGAGTGGGGGAGTGGAGCAGGGTAGGGAAGTGGGGTAGGGGAGTGGGGAAGGGTAGTGGGGGATGGGAGTGTGGTAGGGGAGGGCAGTGAAGAGGTGCTGGGAAGCGGAGAGGTGGAAGGGAGTGGGGGGAGGGGAGTGGGGGAGGGGGGTGGGGTATGGAAGTGGGGCAGGGGAATGGGGAAGGGGAGTCGGGTAGTGGAGTTGGGTAGGGGAGTGATTTAGGGGATTGGGGCAGGGGAGCGCAGTGAGGAGGTGGAGGGAAGGGGAGTGGGGGAGTAGAGTCGGGGAGGTGTCTGGGGTAGGGAGTTGGGTAGTGGAGGGCAGAGAGGAGGTATGGAAGGGGAGTGGGGAGGGGCGTGGGGTAGGAGAGTTGGGGTGCGGAGTGAGGTCGGGGAGTGGTGTCGGGGATTTGGGTGGGGGAGTGGGTGAGCAGAGTGGCGGAGGGGAGTGTGGTATGGGTGTGGTAACGGGGTTGGATAAGGGAGTCGGGCAGGGGAGTTGTGAAGGGGAGTGCGGTAGGTGAGTGAGGGAGCGTGGTGGGGATAGGTGTGTGGTAGGGGAGGGAAGTGAGGAGGTGCAGGGAATCGGAGTGGTGGACGGGAGGGGAGTGGGGGAGGGGGTGGGGTAGGGGAGTGGGAGAGGAGAGTGGGGGAGGCGAGTGGGGGAGGCGAGTGGGGGAGGCGAGTGTGAGGAGGGGAGTGGGGGGTGGGGAGTGGGGGAGGGGAGTGGGGAGGGGTGTGGGGGAGGTTAGTGTGATGGGGAGTGGGGGAGGGGAGTGGGGGAGGGGAGTATGGGAGGAGAGTTGGGGAGGGTAGAGGGTTAGGGGAGTGAGGGAGCGGAGTGGGGGAGGGGAGAGAGGGAGGGGTGTGGGGGAGGGGAGTGAGGAAGGGGAGTTGAGGAGGGGAGTGGGGAGAGGGGTGGAGTAGGGCAGTGGGGTATGGGATTAGTTGAGGGAGCGGGCGAGGAGAGCTGGGGAGGGGGGTGGGGTAGGGGTGTGGGTAGCGGAGTGGGGGAGGGGAGTTGAGGCAGGGAGTGAGGTGAGGAGTGGGGGAGGGGTGTTGTGGTGGAGCGGAGTGGTGGAGGGGAGTGCGGGAGGGGAGTGGGGGAGTGGATTGGGGGAGGGGGAGTGGGAACCTGGGAGTGGGGGAGGGGAGTGGGGGAGGGGAGTGGGGGAGGGGAGTGGGGGAGGGGTGTGGGGGAGGGGAGTGGGGAGGGGAGTGGGGAGGGGAGTGGGGAGAGGCGTGATGCAGGGGAGTTGAGGAGGGGAGTTGAGGCAGGGGAGTTGAGGCGGGGAGAGGAGTGTGGGAGAGGAGTGGGGAGAGGAGTGGGGGAGAGGAGTGGGGTAGAGGAGTGGGGGGGGGATTAGGGGACGGCGTGGGGGACGGGCGTGGGGGAGTGGGGTCGGGTTGTGGGGTCGGGGAGTGGGGTCGGGGTGTGGGGTCGGGGTGTGGGTCGGGGAGTGGGGTCGGCGAGTGGGGTCGGGGAGTGGGGTCGGGGAGTGGTGTCGGGGAGTGAGGGAGGGGAGCGCAGTGAGGAGGTGGAGGGAAGGGGATTGGGGAGTGGAGTGGGAGAGGTGTCTGGGGTAGGGGAGTTGGGTAGTGGAGGGCAGTGAGGAGGTGGAGGGAAGGGGAGCGGTGAGGAGAGTGGGGTAGGGGAGTTGGGGAGCAGAGTGGGGGTAGGGGAGTGAGGTAGGGGAGTGGGGTAGGGGAGTGGGGTAGGGGAGTGGGGTATGGAGTGGGGTAGGGGTTGTGGTGCCTGGGAGTTTGGTAGGGGAGTGGGAGAGCAGAGTGGGGGAGCAGAGTTGGGGAGGGGAGTGTGGTAGGGGTGTGTGGTAGGGGAGTGTGGTAGGGGAGTGTGGTAGGGGTGTGGTGACGTGGGTTTGGGTAGGGGAGTCGGGTAGGGGAGTTGTGGAGGGTTGTTGTGCAGGGGAGAGCAGTAGGCGAGTGGGGGAGGGGATTTGGGGGAGGGGATTTGGGGGAGGGGATTGGGGTGGGGGATTTGGGGTAGGGGATTTGGGGGAGGGGAGTGGGGAGGGGAGTGGGGGTGGGGAGTGGGGGAGGTGAGTGTGGGAGAGGAGTGGGGGAGTGGAGTGGGATAGGGAAGTTGGCTAGCTGAGTGAGGGAGCGTAGTGGGGGATAGGTGTGTGGTAGGGGAGGGCAGTGAGGTGATGCAGGGAATCGGAGTGGGGACGGGAGGGGAGTGGGGGAGGGGGTGGGGTAGGGGAGTGGGGGAAGCGAGTGGGGAGGCGAGTGGGGGAGGGGAGGGGGAGGGGAGTGCGGTAGTGGTTTTGGGGTAGGGATTTGGGGAGGGGAGTGGGGGAGGGGAATGATGAGGGGAGTGGGGGAGGGGAGTGGGGAGGGGAGAGGGGAGGGGTGTGGGGGAGGTTAGTGTGGTAGGGGAGTGTGGTAGGGGAGTGGGGAGGGGAGTGGGGGAGGGGAGTGGGGGAGGGGAGTATGGGAGGAGAGTTGAGGAGGGTAGAGGTTTAGGGGGTGAGGGAGGGGAGTGGCGGATGGGAGTGAGGGAGGGGAGTTGGGGAGGGGAGTGAGGAAGAGGAGTTGAGGGGAAGGAGTGGGTAGGGGGGTGGAGTAGGGGAGTGGGTATGGGAAGATGTGAGGGGAGTGGGGGAGCAGAGCTGGGGAGGGGAGTGGGTAGGGGTGTGGAGTAGGGGAGTGGGGGAGGGGAATTGAGGCAGGGAGTGAGGTGAGGAGTGGGGAGGGGTGCTGTGGTGGAGGGGAGTGGGGGAGGGGAGTGGGGAAGGGAGTGGGAACCTGGGAGTGGGGGAGGGGAGTGGGGGAGGGTTGTGCGGTAGGGGAATGGGGAATGGGAGTGGGGAGGGGAGTTAGGGAGGGGAGTGGGGGAGGGGTGTGGGGGAGGGGAGTGGAGAGGGGACTGGGGGAGGGGAGTGGGGGAGGGGAGTGGGGAGGGGCGTGATGCAGGGGAGTTGAGGAGGGGAGTTGAGGCAGGGGGGTTGAGGAGGGAGTTGAGGCAGGGGAGTTGAGGCGGGCAGGGGAGTATGGGAGAGGAGTGCGAGAGAGGAGTGGGGCAGAGGAGTGGGGGAGAGGTGTGCGGAGAGGAGAGGGGAGGAGAGTGGGGTAGAGGAGTGGGGGAAGGGATTAGGGGAAGGCGTGGGGGACGGGCGTGGGGTAGTGGGGTCAGGTTGTGGGGATCGGTTTGTGAGGTCGGGGAGTGAGGTCGGGGAGTGGGGTCGGGGAGTGGGGTCGGGGAGTGAGGGAGGGGAGCGCACTGAGGAGGTGGAGGGAAGGGGAGTGGGGCTGTGGAGTGGGAGAGGTGTCTGGGATAGGGGAGTTGGGTAGGGGTGTGCTGCCGGGGAGTTCGGTAGGGGAGTGGGAGAGCGGAGTGGGGGAGCGGAGTGGGGGAGGGGAGTGTGGTAGGGGAGTGTTGTAGGGGAGTGTGGTGGGGGAGTGGTAACGGAGGCTTGGGTGGGGAGTCGGGTAAGGGTGTCGGGTCGGGGAGTTGTGGGGGGGGGTTGTGGAGGGGAGAGCAGTAGGCGAGTGGGGGAGGGGATTTGGA